>NC_135497.1:563936-571436 GCF_052857255.1 Amblyomma americanum | reverse complement strand
AGCAGCAGCAGCAGCAGCAGCACAGCAGCAGCAGCAGCAGCAGCAGCAGCAGCAGCAGCAGCAGCAGCAGCAGCAGCAGCAGCAGCAGCAGCAGCCAGCAGCAGCAGCAGCAGCAGCAGCACAGCAGCACAGCAGCAGCAGCAGCAGCAGCAGCAGCAGCAGCAGCACAGCAGCAGCAGCAGCACAGCAGCAGCAGCAGCACAGCAGCAGCAGCAGCAGCAGCAGCAGCAGCAGCAGCAGCAGCAGCAGCAGCAGCACAGCAGCAGCAGCAGCAGCAGCAGCAGCAGCAGCAGCAGCAGCACAGCAGCAGCAGCAGCAGCACAGCAGCAGCAGCAGCCAGCACAGCAGCAGCAGCAGCAGCAGCAGCAGCAGCAGCACAGCAGCAGCAGCAGCAGCAGCAGCAGCAGCAGCAGCACAGCAGCAGCAGCAGCAGCACAGCAGCAGCAGCAGCAGCAGCAGCAGCAGCAGCAGCAGCAGCAGCAGCAGCAGCAGCAGCAGCACAGCAGCAGCAGCAGCAGCACAGCAGCAGCAGCAGCAGCAGCACAGCAGCAGCAGCAGCAGCAGCAGCAGCAGCACAGCAGCACAGCAGCAGCACAGCAGCAGCAGCAGCAGCAGCAGCAGCAGCAGCAGCAGCAGCAGCAGCAGCAGCACAGCACAGCAGCAGCAGCAGCAGCAGCAAGCAGCAGCAGCAGCAGCAGCAGCAGCAGCAGCACAGCAGCAGCAGCAGCAGCAGCAGCAGCAGCAGCAGCAGCAGCAGCAGCAGCAGCAGCAGCAGCAGCAGCAGCACAGCAGCAGCAGCAGCAGCAGCAGCAGCAGCAGCACAGCACAGCAGCAGCAGCAGCAGCAGCAGCAGCAGCAGCAGCAGCAGCAGCACAGCAGCAGCAGCAGCAGCAGCACAGCAGCAGCAGCAGCAGCACAGCAGCAGCAGCAGCAGCAGCAGCACAGCAGCAGCAGCAGCAGCACAGCAGCAGCAGCAGCAGCAGCAGCAGCAGCAGCAGCAGCAGCAGCAGCAGCAGCAGCACAGCAGCAGCAGCAGCAGCAGCAGCAGCAGCAGCACAGCAGCAGCAGCAGCAGCAGCAGCAGCAGCAGCACAGCAGCAGCAGCAGCACAGCAGCAGCAGCAGCAGCACAGCAGCAGCAGCAGCAGCAGCAGCAGCACAGCAGCACAGCAGCACAGCAGCAGCAGCAGCAGCAGCACAAGCAGCAGCAGCAGCAGCAGCAGCAGCACAGCAGCAGCAGCAGCAGCACAGCAGCAGCAGCAGCAGCACAGCAGCAGCAGCAGCAGCAGCACAGCAGCAGCAGCAGCAGCAGCAGCAGCAGCAGCAGCACAGCAGCACAGCAGCAGCAGCAGCAGCAGCACAGCAGCAGCAAGCACAGCAGCAGCAGCAGCAGCACAGCAGCAGCAGCAGCAGCAGCCAGCAGCAGCAGCAGCAGCAGCAGCACAGCAGCAGCAGCAGCAGCACAGCAGCAGCAGCAGCACAGCAGCAGCAGCAGCAGCACAGCAGCAGCAGCAGCAGCAGCAGCAGCACAGCAGCAGCAGCAGCAGCAAGCAGCAGCCAGCAGCAGCACAGCAGCAGCAGCAGCAGCAGCAGCAGCAGCAGCACAGCAGCAGCAGCAGCAGCAGCAGCAGCAGCAGCAGCACAGCACAGCAGCAGCAGCAGCAGCAGCAGCAGCAGCAGCAGCAGCAGCAGCAGCAGCAGCAGCAGCAGCAGCAGCAGCAGCAGCAGCAGCAGCAGCAGCAGCAGCACAGCAGCAGCAGCAGCAGCACAGCAGCAGCAGCAGCAGCACAGCAGCAGCAGCAGCAGCACAGCACAGCAGCAGCAGCAGCACAGCAGCAGCAGCAGCAGCAGCAGCAGCAGCAGCAGCACAGCAGCAGCAAGCAGCAGCAGCACAGCAGCAGCAGCAGCAGCACAGCAGCAGCAGCAGCAGCAGCAGCAGCAGCAGCAGCAGCAGCAGCCAGCACAGCAGCAGCAGCAGCAGCACAGCAGCAGCAGCAGCAGCAGCACAGCAGCAGCAGCAGCAGCAGCAGCAGCAGCAGCACAGCAGCAGCAGCAGCAGCAGCAGCAGCAGCAGCAGCAGCAGCAGCAGCAGCACAGCAGCACAGCAGCAGCAGCAGCACAGCGCAGCAGCAGCAGCACAGCAGCAGCAGCAGCAGCAGCAGCACAGCAGCAGCAGCAGCAGCACAGCAGCAGCAGCAGCAGCACAGCAGCAGCAGCAGCAGCACAGCAGCAGCAGCAGCAGCAGCAGCAGCAGCAGCAGCAGCAGCAGCAGCAGCAGCAGCAGCAGCACAGCAGCAGCAGCAGCAGCAGCAGCAGCAGCAGCAAGCAGCAGCAGCAGCAGCACAGCAGCAGCAGCAGCAGCAGCAGCACAGCAGCAGCAGCAGCAGCAGCAGACAGCAGCACAGCAGCAGCAGCACAGCAGCAGCAGCAGCAGCAGCAGCAGCAGCAGCAGCAGCAGCACAGCAGCAGCAGCAGCACAGCAGCAGCAGCAGCAGCAGCAGCAGCACAGCAGCAGCAGCAGCAGCCAGCAGCAGCAGCAGCAGCAGCAGCAGCAGCAGCAGCAGCAGCAGCAGCAGCAGCAGCAGCAGCAGCAGCAGCAGCACAGCACAGCAGCAGCAGCAGCACAGCAGCAGCAGCAGCACAGCACAGCAGCAGCAGCAGCAGCAGCAGCAGCAGCAGCAGCAGCACAGCAGCAGCAGCAGCACAGCAGGCAGCAGCAGCAGCACAGCAGCAGCAGCAGCAGCAGCAGCAGCAGCAGCAGCAGCACAGCAGCAGCAGCAGCAGCAGCAGCAGCAGCAGCAGCAGCAGCAGCAGCAGCACAGCAGCAGCAGCAGCAGCACAGCAGCAGCAGCAGCAGCAGCAGCACAGCAGCAGCAGCAGCAGCAGCACAGCAGCAGCAGCAGCAGCACAGCAGCAGCAGCAGCAGCACAGCAGCAGCAGCAGCAGCAGCACAGCAGCAGCAGCAGCAGCACAGCAGCAGCAGCAGCAGCAGCAGCAGCAGCAGCAGCAGCAGCACAGCAGCAGCAGCAGCAGCAGCAGCAGCAGCAGCAGCAGCAGCAGCAGCAGCAGCAGCAGCAGCAGCAGCAGCAGCAGCAGCACAGCAGCAGCAGCAGCAGCACAGCACAGCAGCAGCAGCAGCAGCAGCAGCAGCAGCACAGCAGCAGCAGCAGCAGCAGCAGCAGCAGCAGCAGCAGCAGCACAGCAGCAGCAGCAGCAGCACAGCAGCAGCAGCAGCAGCAGCAGCAGCAGCAGCAGCAGCAGCACAGCAGCAGCAGCAGCAGCACAGCAGCAGCAGCAGCAGCACAGCAGCAGCAGCAGCACAGCAGCAGCAGCAGCAGCACAGCAGCAGCAGCAGCAGCAGCAGCAGCAGCAGCAGCAGCACAGCAGCAGCAGCAGCAGCAGCAGCAGCAGCACAGCAGCAGCAGCAGCAACAGCAGCAGCAGCAGCAGCACAGCAGCAGCAGCAGCAGCAGCACAGCAGCAGCAGCAGCAGCAGCAGCACAGCAGCAGCACAGCAGCAGCAGCAGCAGCAGCAGCAGCACAGCAGCAGCAGCAGCAGCAGCAGCACACAGCAGCAGCAGCAGCAGCACAGCAGCAGCAGCAGCAGCACAGCAGCAGCAGCAGCAGCACAGCAGCAGCAGCAGCAGCACAGCAGCAGCAGCAGCAGCACAGCAGCAGCAGCAGCAGCACAGCAGCAGCAGCAGCAGCAGCAGCAGCAGCAGCAGCAGCACAGCAGCAGCAGCAGCAGCAGCAGCAGCAGCAGCAGCAGCAGCAGCAGCAGCAGCAGCAGCAGCAGCACAGCAGCAGCAGCAGCAGCACAGCAGCAGCAGCAGCAGCACAGCAGCAGCAGCACAGCAGCAGCAGCAGCAGCAGCAGCAGCAGCAGCAGCAGCAGCACAGCAGCAGCAGCAGCAGCAGCACAGCAGCAGCAGCAGCAGCAGCAGCAGCAGCAGCAGCAGCAGCAGCAGCAGCAGCACAGCAGCAGCAGCACAGCAGCAGCAGCAGCAGCAGCAGCAGCAGCAGCAGCAGCAGCACAGCAGCAGCAGCAGCACAGCAGCAGCAGCAGCAGCAGCACAGCAGCAGCAGCAGCAGCACAGCAGCAGCAGCAGCAGCAGCACAGCAGCAGCAGCAGCAGCAGCAGCAGCAGCAGCACAGCAGCCAGCAGCACAGCAGCAGCAGCAGCAGCACAGCAGCAGCAGCAGCAGCAGCAGCAGCACAGCAGCAGCACAGCAGCAGCACAGCAGCAGCAGCACAGCAGCAGCAGCACAGCAGCAGCAGCAGCAGCAGCAGCAGCAGCAGCAGCAGCAGCAGCAGCAGCAGCAGCACAGCCAGCAGCAGCAAGCAGCACAGCAGCACAGCAGCAGCAGCAGCACAGCAGCAGCAGCAGCAGCACAGCAGCAGCAGCAGCACAGCAGCAGCAGCAGCAGCACAGCAGCAGCAGCAGCAGCAGCACAGCAGCAGCAGCAGCACAGCAGCAGCAGCAGCAGCAGCAGCAGCAGCAGCAGCAGCAGCAGCAGCAGCAGCAGCAGCACAGCAGCAGCAGCAGCAGCACAGCAGCAGCAGCAGCAGCACAGCAGCAGCAGCAGCAGCAGCAGCACAGCAGCAGCAGCAGCACAGCCGCAGCAGCAGCAGCACAGCAGCAGCAGCAGCAGCACAAGCAGCAGCAGCAGCAGCACAGCACAGCAGCAGCAGCAGCACAGCAGCAGCAGCAGCAGCACAGCAGCAGCAGCAGCACAGCAGCAGCAGCAGCAGCACAGCAGCAGCAGCAGCAGCAGCAGCAGCAGCAGCAGCAGCAGCAGCAGCAGCAGCAGCAGCAGCAGCAGCAAGCAGCAGCAGCAGCAGCAGCAGCAGCAGCACAGCAGCAGCAGCAGCAGCAGCAGCAGCAGCAGCAGCACAGCAGCAGCAGCAGCAGCAGCAGCAGCAGCAGCAGCACAGCAGCAGCAGCAGCACAGCAGCAGCAGCACAGCAGCACAGCAGCAGCAGCAGCAGCAGCAGCAGCAGCAGCAGCACAGCAGCAGCAGCAGCAGCAGCACAGCAGCAGCAGCAGCAGCAGCAGCAGCAGCAGCAGCACAGCAGCAGCAGCAGCAGCACAGCAGCAGCAGCAGCAGCAGCAGCAGCAGCAGCAGCAGCACAGCAGCAGCAGCCAGCAGCAGCACAGCCAGCAGCAGCAGCAGCAGCAGCAGCAGCAGCAGCAGCAGCAGCACAGCACAGCAGCAAGCAGCAGCAGCACAGCAGCAGCAGCAGCACAGCAGCAGCAGCAGCAGCACAGCAGCAGCAGCAGCACAGCAGCAGCAGCAGCAGCACAGCAGCAGCAGCAGCAGCAGCAGCAGCAGCAGCAGCAGCACAGCACAGCAGCAGCAGCAGCAGCAGCAGCAGCAGCAGCAGCAGCAGCAGCAGCAGCAGCACAGCAGCAGCAGCAGCAGCACAGCAAGCAGCAGCAGCAGCCAGCAGCAGCAGCAGCACAGCAGCAGCAGCAGCACAGCAGCACAGCAGCAGCAGCAGCAGCACAGCAGCAGCAGCAGCAGCAGCAGCAGCACAGCAGCAGCAGCAGCAGCAGCAGCAGCAGCAGCAGCAGCACAGCAGCAGCAGCACAGCACAGCAGCAGCAGCAGCAGCAGCAGCAGCAGCAGCAGCAGCAGCAGCACAGCCAGCAGCAGCAGCAGCAGCACAGCAGCAGCAGCAGCAGCAGCAGCAGCAGCAGCAGCAGCAGCAGCAGCACAGCAGCAGCAGCAGCAGCAGCAGCAGCAGCACAGCAGCAGCAGCAGCAGCAGCAGCAGCAGCAGCACAGCAGCAGCAGCAGCAGCAGCAGCAGCAGCAGCAGCAGCAGCAGCAGCAGCAGCAGCACAGCAGCAGCAGCACAGCAGCAGCAGCAGCAGCACAGCAGCAGCAGCAGCAGCAGCAGCAGCAGCAGCACAGCAGCAGCAGCAGCAGCAGCAGCAGCAGCAGCAGCAGCAGCAGCAGCACAGCAGCAGCAGCAGCAGCACAGCAGCAGCAGCAGCAGCAGCAGCAGCAGCAGCAGCAGCAGCAGCAGCAGCAGCAGCAGCAGCAGCAGCAGCAGCAGCAGCACAGCAGCAGCAGCAGCAGCACAGCAGCAGCAGCAGCAGCAGCACAGCAGCAGCAGCAGCAGCAGCAGCACAGCAGCAGCAGCAGCAGCAGCACAGCAGCAGCAGCAGCAGCAGCAGCAGCAGCAGCAGCAGCAGCAGCAGCACAGCAGCAGCAGCAGCACAGCAGCAGCAGCAGCAGCACAGCAGCAGCAGCAGCAGCAGCAGCAGCAGCAGCAGCAGCAGCAGCAGCAGCAGCAGCAGCAGCAGCACAGCAGCAGCAGCAGCAGCAGCAGCAGCAGCAGCAGCAGCAGCACAGCAGCAGCAGCAGCAGCAGCAGCAGCAGCAGCACAGCACAGCAGCAGCAGCACAGCAGCAGCAGCAGCAGCAGCAGCAGCAGCAGCAGCAGCAGGCAGCAGCAGCAGCACAGCAGCAGCAGCAGCAGCAGCAGCAGCACAGCAGCAGCAGCAGCAGCAGCAGCAGCAGCAGCAGCAGCAGCAGCAGCAGCAGCACAGCAGCAGCAGCAGCAGCAGCAGCAGCAGCAGCAGCAGCAGCAGCAGCAGCAGCAGCAGCAGCAGCACAGCAGCAGCAGCAGCAGCAGCAGCAGCCAGCACAGCAGCAGCAGCAGCAGCAGCAGCACAGCAGCAGCAGCAGCAGCAGCACAGCAGCAGCAGCAGCAGCACAGCAGCAGCAGCAGCAGCAGCACAGCAGCAGCAGCAGCAGCAGCCAGCAGCAGCAGCAGCAGCAGCAGCACAGCAGCAGCAGCAGCAGCAGCAGCAGCAGCAGCAGCAGCAGCAGCAGCAGCAGCACAGCAGCAGCAGCAGCAGCAGCAGCAGCAGCAGCGCAGCAGCAGCAGCAGCAGCAGCAGCAGCAGCAGCAGCAGCAGCAGCAGCAGCAGCAGCAGCAGCACAGCAGCAGCAGCACAGCAGCAGCAGCAGCAGCAGCAGCAGCAGCAGCAGCAGCACAGCAGCAGCAGCAGCAGCAGCACAGCAGCAGCAGCAGCAGCAGCAGCAGCAGCAGCAGCAGCAGCAGCAGCAGCACAGCAGCAGCAGCAGCACAGCAGCAGCAGCAGCAGCACAGCAGCAGCAGCAGCAGCACAGCAGCAGCAGCAGCACAGCAGCAGCAGCAGCACAGCAGCAGCAGCAGCAGCAGCAGCAGCAGCAGCAGCAGCAGCAGCAGCAGCACAGCAGCAGCAGCAGCAGCAGCACAGCAGCAGCAGCAGCAGCAGCAGCAGGCAGCAGCAGCACAAGCAGCAGCAGCAGCAGCAACAGCAGCAGCAGCAGCAGCAGCAGCAGCAGCAGCAGCAGCAGCAGCAGCAGCAGCAGCACAGCAGCAGCAGCAGCAGCAGCAGCACAGCAGCAGCAGCAGCAGCAGCAGCAGCAGCAGCAGCAGCAGCAGCAGCAGCAGCACAGCAGCAGCAGCAGCAGCAGCAGCAGCAGCAGCAGCAGCAGCAGCAGCAGCAGC
>NC_135497.1:556436-558936 GCF_052857255.1 Amblyomma americanum | reverse complement strand
GCAGCAGCAGCAGCAGCAGCAGCAGCAGCAGCAGCAGCACAGCAGCAGCAGCAGCACAGAGCAGCAGCAGCAGCAGCAGCACAGCAGCAGCAGCAGCAGCAGACAGCAGCAGCAGCAGCAGCAGCACAGCAGCAGCAGCAGCAGCACAGCAGCAGCAGCAGCAGCAGCACAGCAGCAGCAGCAGCAGCAGCAGCAGCAGCAGCAGCAGCAGCAGCAGCAGCAGCAGCAGCAGCAGCAGCAGCAGCAGCAGCAGCCAGGCAGCAGCAGCAGCAGCAGCAGCAGCACAGCAGCAGCAGCAGCAGCAGCACAGCAGCAGCAGCAGCAGCAGCAGCAGCAGCAGCAGCAGCAGCAGCAGCAGCAGCAGCAGCAAGCAGCAGCAGCAGGCAGCAGCAGCACAGCAGCAGCAGCAGCAGCAGCAGCAGGCAGCAGCAGCAGCAGCAGCACAGCAGCAGCAGCAGCAGCACAGCAGCAGCAGCAGCAGCAGACAGCAGCAGCAGCAGCACAGCCAGCAGCAGCAGCAGCAGCACAGCAGCAGCAGCAGCGCAGCAGCAGCAGCAGCAGCAGCAGCAGCAGCAGCACAGCAGCAGCAGCAGCAGCACAGCAGCAGCAGCACAGCAGCAGCAGCAGCCAGCAGCAGCAGCAGCAGCACAGCAGCAGCAGCAGCAGCAGCAGCAGCAGCAGCAGCAGCAGCACAGCAGCGCAGCAGCACAGCAGCAGCAGCAGCAGCAGCAGCAGCAGCAGCAGCATCAGCAGCAGCAGCAGCAGCAGGCAGCAGCAGCAGCAGCACAGCAGCAGCAGCAGCAGCACAGCAGCAGCAGCAGCAGCAGCAGCAGCACAGCAGCAGCAGCAGCACAGCAGCAGCAGCAGCAGCAGCAGCAGCAGCAGCAGCAGCAGCACAGCAGCAGCAGCAGCAGCAGCAGCAGCAGCAGCAGCACAGCAGCAGCAGCAGCAGCAGCAGCAGCAGCAGCAGCAGCAGCAGCAGCACAGCAGCAGCAGCAGCAGCAGCAGCAGCAAGCAGCAGCAGCAGCAGCAGCAGCAGCAGCACAGCAGCAGCAGCAGCAGCAGCAGCAGCAGCAGCAGCACAGCAGCAGCAGCAGCAGCAGCAGCAGCAGCAGCAGCAGCAGCACAGCAGCAGCAGCAGCAGCAGCAGCAGCAGCAGCAGCAGCAGCAGCAGCAGCAGCAGCAGCAGCAGCAGCAGCAGCAGCACAGCAGCAGCAGCAGCAGCAGCAGCAGCAGCAGCACAGCAGCAGCAGCAGCAGCAGCACAGCAGCAGCAGCAGCAGCAGCACAGCAGCAGCAGCAGCAGCAGCAGCAGCAGCAGCAGCAGCAGCAGCAGCAGCAAGCAGCAGCAGCAGCACAGCAGCAGCAGCACAGCAGCAGCAGCAGCAGCAGCACAGCAGCAGCAGCAGCAGCAGCAGCAGCAGCAGCACAGCAGCAGCAGCCAGCAGCACAGCAGCAGCACAGCAGCAGCAGCAGCAGCAGCAGCAGCAGCAGCAGCAGCAGCAGCAGCAGCAGCAGCAGCACAGCAGCAGCAGCAGGCAGCAGCAGCAGCAGCAGCAGCCAGCAGCACAGCAGCAGCAGCAGCAGCAGCAGCAGCAGCACAGCAGCAGCAGCAGCAGCAGCAGCAGCAGCAGCAGCAGCACAGCAGCAGCAGCAGCAGCAGCACAGCAGCAAGCAGGCAGCACAGCAGCAGCAGCAGCAGCAGCACAGCCAGCAGCAGCAGCACAGCAGCAGCAAGCAGCAGCAGCAACAGCAGCAGCAGCACAGCAGCAGCACAGCAGCAGCAGCAGCAGCAGCAGCAGCCAGCAGCACAGCAGCAGCAGCACAGCAGCAGCAAGCAGCAGCAGCACAGCAGCAGCAGCAGCAGCAGCAGCAGCAGCAAGCAGCAGCAGCAGCACAGCAGCAGCAGCAGCAGCACAGCAGCAGCAGCAGCAGCAGCAAGGCAGCAGCAGCAGCACAGCAGCAGCAGCAGCAGCAGCACAGCAGCAGCAGCAGCAGCAGCAGCAGCAGCGCAGCAGCAGCAGCAGCAGCAGCAGCAGCAGCAGCACAGCAGCAGCAGCACAGCAGCAGCAGCAGCAGCACAGCAGCAGCAGCAGCAGCAGCACAGCAGCAGCAGCAGCAGCAGCAGCAGCACAGCAGCAGCAGCAGCAGCAGCAGCAGCAGCAGCAGCAGCAGCAGCGCAGCAGCAGCAGCAGCAGCAGCAGCAGCAGCACAGCAGCAGCAGCCAGCACAGCAGCAGCAGCAGCAGCACAGCAGCAGCAGCAGCAGCAGCAGCAGCAGCAGCAGCAGCAGCAGCAGCAGCAGCAGCAGCAGCAGCACAGCAGCAGCAGCAGCAGCAGCAGCAGCAGCAGCAGCAGCAGCAGCAAGCAGCAGCAGCAGCAGCAGCAGCAGCAGCACAGCAGCAGCAGCAGCACAGCAGCAGCAGCAGCAGCAGCAGCAGCAGCAGCAGCAGCAGCACAGCAGCAGCAGCAGCACAGCAGCAGCAGCACAGCAGCAGCAGC